>NW_027491705.1:515000-535000 GCF_021521415.1 Bidens hawaiensis
TCACGAAATTCGAAACTCCTCGTTATCCAATAAAACCCTAAAATGCCTAATAATAAACCAAAATCACCAACACGATTAGTTACAAATGCTTTTTGACAAGCCTTTGCTGCAACAGGTCGTGTGAACCAAAATCCTATTAATAGATACGAACACATTCCAACCAATTCCCAAAAAATATAAATTTGTATCAAATTTGAACTAGTAACTAATCCCAACATGGAAGTACTGAAAAAACTCATATAAGCAAAAAATCTCAAGTATCCGTGATCATGAGACATATAATTATCACTATAAATAAGAACCATAATTCCAACAGTAGTGATTAATATTGACATAATAGAAGTAACTGGATCGATCAAGTATCCGAATTCTAAAGAAAAATCATTATTGATAATCCAAGACCATACATATTGATAGACAGAACTGCTATTTATTTACTGAATAGACAGATTGATAGAAAAAATCATGACTATACTTAACAATAAAACACTCTGAAAAGCCCACATACGACGAAGACTCTTTGTTGCCGTCGGGAAAAGAAGAAGTCCTAGCCCTATTAACATAGGAACTGGAAGTGGAAGAAAAGGTATTATCCACGCATATTGATATGTCTGTTCCATAAAAAAAAATTTATTCTTAATTAATTGTTTCCGATTCATCGGATCTTGCCTATTTCGAAAAAAGTTAATAAAAAATCAAGATATGCACTAACTTATTGAATCATTTTATATTAGTATTTATTCTGAGTCTTTTTAAAATCGTTCAAATTAAATAAGAAGTTATAATTGGTCAACTTATATGCCCAAGTGACATATAAAAACGAATACTTATAATAGTAAAATAACAATAGAGCAAGGATATAAATTTAAGCTAAAAAGAGTACTTTATCCTGATATGAATTATATGATTAACTAAGAGCATCGGTCTAATGAAAAAAACCTTGATTTTAGTTAGTTTATTCCAACTCATTAACTAATTCATTATAGGATTGCTTTTCAATCAAAACAATTTATTAGTAAAGTTATTAGTAAAGTTTAGAAGATTATAGATCTAAAATAAACTTTTTTGATCGATAAAGAATAAAAAATGACTGAGATATTTTTTATGAAACCACGTATCCTTTAACAGATTTATTAATAGTCTCGTTCAAATTTTCAAATTGAAGGTTTATTGTTTTCTCAAGTTTGACTAAAAAAAGACTCAATTTTTCAGTCAAAAGTTTATAATCCTTTGAGGGATTTTATTCTATGTAAATAAAGTATAGAATGAGTAAAATAAGGGTCTTTTAGGTTCTTTATTGATTTTATTAAGTTTGATTTAGTAGAATATAAAGAGAACTAAAAGTTATGGAATCAAAATTTTGTTATTTTGAGTCATTTTTTATAAAATTTTCACCGATCTTTGACATATCTTACTCTAAATTTCTTTTTTATGAAAAGAATCTTATTTAGAAAAAAAATAGATATAGATAATGAATAAGAAAAAGGAATTCATTTTGAACAATAGATGTTTTCACATCCAACTATAACAACGAGTAACTTTTAAATGGCAGTTCCAAAAAAACGTACTTCGATTTCAAAAAAGCGTATTCGTAAAAATATTTGGAAAAGGAAAGGATATGGGGCGTCGTTAAAAGCTTTGTCATTAGGGAAATCTCTTTCTACCGGTAATTCAAAAAGTTTTTTTGTACGACAAACAAATAAGTCCTAAAATATCGGAATAATCAGAATGGATTTTACTAAAAAAAAAAGTCTCAGTAATTTGTTAATATCAAAGTTAATCTAAAATGAACAATTGGCAGTCCCTATTCTAATCAATATGAAATAGACCCTTCATTTTAGAAAATAATTCTTCTGTTTTCGGAAAAAAGAAGAATCAAGAAAAAAATACAAAATTTTTTCTTTCCTTTTTAGTATATTTTCACTCAAATTTTGGTGGTGGGGAGTCTTCTTTTCCCCATAGACCTTTACAATTACAAGAATGAAAATTTTTTCTGTTTTTCGGGAAGGCCAAATATAAAATTTTTAGTTCAAATTAATGACATGTTGAAACTAATTCATTCCGGTTTAAAAATTTTTGAATAACTTTCTGACTTCTTAATTTATTTATTACTTAATTTATATTTATTTATTTCTTAATTTATTTATTATATGTTAATTTATTTACGATATGGATATGTAATGAGTTTTCTATATATCGATATCTCCAATTTTCAGTCCAATCAAAAAAAGAACTTAATTTGTGCACTATTTTGTACAAAAAATGTGTCAATTTGGAGTAATCTAAAATAGACATATTTTTAATGAATTGAATTTTTTTTTTCAATTTATGAAATTAGATAAACCATAAAGAATGACAAAAAAAGTAAATAAAATTAAATAAAATGAAACTAATGAATCTTCAAATTGACTTTTGAACTCATTTTTTTTATCATTTACTAATTTAATCTTTACTAAAAAAACTGATTTGGTTGAATTGACTTGTTCAATCTCGATATCGACGATTGAATATAAATAGGCTATTATGAGTTCGAGCAAGCCGCTATGGTGAAATCGGTAGACACGCTGCTCTTAGGAAGCAGTGCTAGTGCATCTCGGTTCGAGTCCGAGTGGCGGCATGCCATCTTCTAAAAGATATCCAATAGATCCTATAATAAAAAAAATTCCCATTTCTTTTTCTTAATTAATATAGGGGATCCCCCCCGCCCTTTTTCATTTTAATGATATTTTCTACTTTAGAGCATCTATTAACTCATATTTCTTTTTCTATTGTTTCAATTGTAATTACACTTCATTTGATAACCTTATTGGGCAATGAAATAATAAAACCATATGATTCATCAGAAAAGGGGATGATAGCTACTTTTTTATGCCTAACAGGATCATTAATCACTCGTTGGATTTATTCAGGCCATTTCCCCCAAGTGATTTATATGAATCATTAATTTTTCTTTCATGGAGTTTCTCCCTTATTCATATAGTCCCTTATTTCAAAATAAGAAAAAATGATTTAACCATAATAACTGCCTCAAGTACTATTTTTACCCAAGGCTTTGCTACTTCGGGTCTTTAAATGAAATACACAAACCCACAATATTAGTACCTGCTCTACAATCGGAATGGTTAATAATGCACGTAAGTATGATGATATTGAGCTATGCGGCTCTTCTTTGTGGATCATTATTATCAGTAGCACTTCTAGTCATTACATTTAGAAATCTTTTTTATAGTTCTAAAAGTAATACTTTATTAAAATTAAATGCATAATTTTCATTTGGTGAAATCCAATACAAGAATGAAAGAAACAATATTTTGAAAAACTTCTTTTTTTTCTGATAAGAATTATTACAAGGCCCATTTTCTTAAACAATTGGATTATTGGAGTTATCTTGTGATTAGCCTAGGATTTGTCTTTTTAACCATAGGTATTCTTTCAGGAGCAGTATGGGCTAATGAAGCATGGGGATCATATTGGAGTTGGGATCCAAAGGAAACTTGGGCCTTTATTACTTGGATCGTATTCGCAATGTATTTGCATACTCGAACAAATAAAAATTTGCAAGGAGCAAATTCCGCAGTTGTGGCAACTCTAGGCTTTCTTATAATTTGGATATGCTATTTTGGGGTCAATCTATTAGGAATAGGGTTACATAGTTATGGTTCATTTACGTTAACCTCTAGGTAAATTAAAGAAAAGTTATTACGAATACAAACAGAATGCAATACGGTGTATATAAAAAATCTTGTCTCAACCGGCGAGAACCATGTGAATCAAGTAGTATAGTGATTCACGCGGTTCTCACAAAGACCAAGCATATTGGGTCAAAATTGAAATTCATATTTTATATTTACTTTATTTAAAATTTAAGAGAATAAAAATACTTCTTTTTTTTTCATTAGCCAATAAACTCGTAAAAAGGAGTTTTTTTATTTTTTTATTTAATAAAACTATCTATTAAAATAATTAGATAGAATACCTTCGACCTTGTCAACTGATAGTGAAAGAACAAAATCGGGGCACATACCAATGCCTATTACAGGTAGAAAAATGGAGATGGAAACAAATAACTCACGCGGTCCAGAATCAAAAACATAAGAGTTTGGAGTAGTAAATAACTTGTATCCATAGAACATTTGACGTGACATAGATAATAAATAAATAGGAGTTAATATCATTCCAATTACCATTACAAAAGTGATGGCAATTTTGGGCATTAAAAGATATTTTTGGCTGGTAATTATTCCTAAAAAGACTATCACTTGTGCAACAAAACCACTCATACCCGGTAAAGCAAGGGAAACCATGGAAAAGCTACTGAACATTGTAAATATTTTTGGCATGGGGATAGCTACTCCACCCATTTCGTCGAGATAAGCAAGACGTATTCTATCATAACTCGTTCCTGCCAAGAAAAAAAGTGCAGCACCAATAAAGCCATGAGAGATTATTTGTAAAATAGCTCCGTTTAGTCCCGTATCGGTTATCGAAGCAATTCCTATAAGTATGAAACCTATATGAGATACGGAGGAATAGGCTATTCTTTTTTTCAAATTACCTTGGCCAGGAGATGTTGAAGCTGCATAGATTATTTGTACTGTGCCTACTATCATCAACCAAGGAGAAAATATAGAATGAGCGTGTGGTAATAATTCCATATTAATCCAAATCAATCCATACGCTCCCATTTTTAATAAAATTCCGGCTAGAAGCATACAAGTACTGTAATGCGTCTCTCCGTGGGTATCTGGTAACCATGTATGTAGGGGTAAAATTGGCAATTTGACAGCAAAAGCAATAAAAAAAATCCAATATAGAATATTATTTCCAAAGCCACAGGATACGACTGATTAACTGATGTTTCAAAATTTAATGTTGGTTCATTAGAACCATATAAACCGATACCCAAAACTCCCATTAAGAGAAAAATAGAACCCCCCGCCGTGTACAAAATAAATTTTGTGGCTGAGTAGAGACGTTTCTTTCCTCCCCACATGGATAGAAGTAGATAAACTGGAATTAATTCTAATTCCCACATGATGAAAAAAAGTAAAAGGTCCCGAGAAGAAAATGATCCTATTTGACCACTGTACATTGCTAACATCAAGAAATGGAATAATCGAGAATCCCGAGTAACAGGCCAGGCCGCTAAAGTAGCTAAAGTAGCGATAAATGCTGTTAATAAAACGGGTCCTATAGACAGCCCATCTATTCCTAATTTCCAACGGAAATCAAAAAAATTGATCCATTTATAGTCCTTTACTAGTTGTATTAATGGATTGTCCAATTGGAAATGATAACATAATGCATAGGTTGTTAGAAGAAGTTCTAACATGCATATACATATAGCATACCACTTTATTACCCTATTTCCTTTATGGGGAAGAAAGAAAATTAAGGAACCTGCAAATATTGGTAAAACTACAATTATTGTTAACCAAGGAAATTTGTTCGTGGTAAAGACAAGATACACTTGGACCAGAAAAACTTGTGCTAAAAGATAATCTATTTTTGAGCACAGGTTTTTGCGGTAAAAAAATGGACTCAAGTAGGGGTTTCTGTAACGTATTAATAAGCTATACCCATGCTGCGGGTTGTTTCATACCATAAATAAACTCGAACACTCAAGAAATCTGTTGGGCAGGCGGATTCACATCTCTTACAACCGACACAATCCTCTGTTCTTGGAACAGAAGCTATTTGTTTGGCTTTACATCCGTCCCAAGGGATCATTTCTAAAACATCCGTAGGACAGGCTCGAACACATTGAGTACACCCGATACATGTATCATAAATCTTTACTGAATGCGACATTGGATCTATCTATTTTTGAACGCGATAAAGTTTCAATCTAGCAAATTGATAAATGAATTATATATTTAAATACTAGTACTAGATGAATCGATGAGTTCCCCGTTTTTTTCTCTATTTCTGGATTGACAGTGCCAAAATACTTTGATTTCTTATCTTTGTGATAACATGATCATATCTTACATGGCAGACATGCTAATTGAAATTAATTTACTAATTGAAATTAATTTATGAAAATTATAATGTGATAATTATATTATAATATTACTTATTCAATAAATTTGATTGATTTATACGAGTTGATTTTCTGTTACGATAAATTGATGAAACAATAGCGAGTCCAATAGCGGCTTCAGCAGCTACAATAGCTATAACAAAAATAGAAAAAATGGATCCTTTTAGTTGACGACTATCAAAAAAATCAGAAAATGTTACAAAATTGAGATTAACTGCATTTAATATAAGTTCAAGACACATAAGAGCCCTAACCATATTTCTACTTGTAACCAATCCATATAGACCAACAGAAAATAAATAAGCACTCAAAAAAAGTACCTGTTCGAGCATCATTAACCAACTCCTTATAAATCTCGATTCATTTCAATATGAACAACAATTTAACCAATTGGATTGACTAGAATATAACGAGTAATGCAACAAAGTAATATATTGGGAATAGATTGAACTAATAAATAATTTCTATTTTATATACAAAGTCAAATAGAAATTTATATACAAAGTCAAATAGAAAAAAGGAAAGACATGTGATAGCTCATAACAAGGTGTTTCCAGTTATAAAGAGTTATTATTGACGAGCTACAACAAGTGCGCCGATTAACGCAACTAAAAGAATTATTGAAATAAATTCAAACGGAAGAAAAAAATCTGTTGATAAATGAATCCCAATTTGTTGACTATTACTTATCAGATCTTGCTCTACAATCTGGTTTGCTTTTGTAGTCCAAATAATCCCGTACCATGACGTATCTGGAATAGTAGTCATTAGTGAAACAAAAAGACTTGTACAGACCACGGAAGTTACTCCATCTCCCATGGTTCAAAGACGGAAATCTTTGGAATATTATGAACCATTTATGAACATCACAGCAAAAATGATTAAAACATTTATGGCTCCTACGTAAATAAGGAGCTGCGCAACAGCTACAAAATGGGAATTCGATAGAATATAGAATAACGATATACAAACAAAAACAAATCCCAATGAAAAGGCAGAATAAATGGGATTGGCAAGTAATACTACTCCCAAACCCCCTAATATAAGACCTAATCCCAGAAAGGCTAAAAGAAAATCATGTATTAGTTCAGGTAAATCCATTATATATAAGAGATAAATAAATCAAAATCTTGCATTACTTTATTGACGCGGTCACGAAAAAATAAGTAACTCCACTTTTTTCTATTTTATAACTTTTTTTCTATTTTATAATAGTTCTTAATTATTCAATTTGAAAAATTCCATTTTCATGGATATGGATTGATGTAGATGTAGTTATTGGCCAAATCTCTCGAAGGAGTAATTTGAATCTATATATTTTCAAATCATCAATTTTCAAATCATCAATATAGACTATAGAAAATAAATATATTTTTCATATTAATATAAATTTCTCGCCGCCTAATCCTAATCAATATAATTATGAATATAATTGTAGTTATTCACCAAACAAAAACCTTCATTCTTTTAGATCAAAATGAGTTCTTAAGTTTTTATTTCAGGCAAATTTAAAATTGTTCGAATGGTGTAATCGTCAATTATTGACATTGGTAACCGACCCAAAGCAATTTGATTATAATTCAATTCGTGACGATCATAAGTAGAAAGTTCATATTCTTCAGTCATTGATAAACAATTTGTTGGACAATACTCAACGCAATTACCACAAAAAATACATATTCTGAAATCAATACTGTAATTAAGCAATCTTTTCTTTCTAATATCAGTTTCCAATTTCCAATCAACAACGGGCAGATCTATAGGACATACATGAACACATACTTCACAAGCAATGCATTTATCAAATTCAAAGTGGATTCGGCCGCGGAAACGCTCGGATGTGATCAATTTTTCGTAGGGGTATTGAATAGTTACAGGTAAACGATTCGCGTGCGATAAGTTAATCATGAAACCTTGACCAATATACCTTGCGGCTCGTACTGTTTGTTGGCCATAATTCATGAACTCAGTTACCATAGGAAACATATCGTGAATATCTATAAAAAATAAGATACTTGTTTCTTTCTCTTGTTTGAGACAAGTTGTGAATATCGAAGTCTTTTTTTTTACAGTGAAAGAAGTTGGAAAGAAGTTGTTAATAATAGATTACCTAGATAAATAGGTAAAAGAAATTTCCATCCAAGATTTAATAATTGATCCATTCTCAGCCGCGGTAGAGTCCATCTTGTTGCGATAGGAATGAACAAGAACAAATAAGTTTTAGCTAATGTAATAAAGATACCAATTATTGTTCCAAAAACTCTACCCCTTTTAGTAATATCAAAAAGATCAGGAACATATATGTACGGAATAGAAAGATTCCAACCCTCCAAGTAAAGAACTGTTACAAATAATGAAGAAACTAGTAGATTTAAATATGAAGCAACATAAAATAAACCAAATTTGATACCGGAATATTCGGTTTGATAACATGCTACTAATTCTTCTTCTGCTTCTGGTAAATCAAAGGGTAATCGTTCACACTCGGCTAGGGAAGAAATTAGAAAAACTAGAAACCCTATAGGTTGACGCCACAAATTCCATCCCCAAAAACCATATTTTGACTGCGCTTCAACTATATCAACTGTACTTGAACTGTTAGATAATCATAGTAGATGATAACATCACTGTTCCCATCCCTATTGCAAAACCGTACATGAGATTTTCATCTCATACGGCTCCTCAAAGTCACAAATAAATCCAAGGACCCATCCATTATTCTTTTTCTTGATATGTTTGTAGGATAGATAGATATAAAATGAAATCCATTGTAGGGTCCCCATTAGACACTGGAATTCTGTCTACTATATATATATTGCTTCTGAATTCATCTTATCTTTTAATAATTTAAGTTCTTCTTTGTTGAGTAATAACTTAATCCTTGAATAAAATGTTTCTTGTAACAATATAAATAGATATAGATATTTCAACCTAACCTTTTCAATTACGAAATCCAATTATCCAATTAGACGTTGGATTAGTTCGCGAATCATGACAAGAATTATATCTCTATATAGAGAAAGAAAAAAATCTATTTTTTCTAGTGCAATTTCATTCAGTCTTTCTATTTCTTTTTTTTTTCGTTCCTATTCTCCTTTCTCAAAAACAGGGACCTTAAACAAAGTTAAAGGATTACTTCGTTCTTGATAGTTATTTACTTAATCGGTGAATAGAAGTATACTCTGGATCGGAATCTGGGAAGTACTCCTTGATCATTTCTACCAATTTAAAGCCCCTAATTCTTTTTATACACAGAAATACACTTACATAATCTCTATTACGAATCCTTTGTGTACCTTAGTGTTCCTAGCTATCCACTCATTTTTATCAATCTACTTTCTGGTAATACATATGGTAATAGATAGTAAAAACCTCAGAAAGTTGATCTTTTGAACCCGCTTCAAGTAATGATGACTAATCAATCAATCTTGGGGTAAAAAGTCTCTAATACTTTTCTTAACTTTTCTTAACTTTTGTACATAGGAAATGAGATTCAATCTTTTACTGCAAATTTATAAGCCGTTTCTTTCACTCATATAACTAACTGGTTTCCTTCATCAACCCCCGAATAATGAATAAAAAAAAGAAAAGATATATACAACTCATGACACTTCCTTCCTAGAAAGAAAAGAAATAGCAGGAAATTTATGTCTTAATGAATCACACGTAGAGATATTGATAACACACATAGAGTTAATGGTATTTCATAACTAATTGATTGAGCAGCAGCTTGTAGACCACCTAAAAAAGAATATTTATTATTTGAGCCATATCCTGACATAAGAAGGCCGACAGGAGCAATACTTGAAATAGCAATCCATAAAAAAACACCAATACTGAGATCGGCTAGAACAAGGTGATAACCAAAAGGAATTACTAAATAACTTAATAAAATTGATATGACTGCTATAGATGGTCCAATACTAAATAAACGAGTATCTCCTCTAGATGGAAGAAGATTCTCTTTGAAAAGTAATTTGGTACCATCTGCTAGAGCTTGAAGAATTCCCAAAGGTCCCGCGTATTCAGGACCAATACGTTGTTGTATACCTGCGGATATCTCTCTCTCTAACCAAACAATTACTAGTACACCTATTGTAATTCCTAATATAGGAGTAAAAATAGGGATAAGCACCCATATGATCCCATAGACCTCTTTTAAGGATTCCAATCTAGAAAAAGAATTGATAGCTTGTAATTATGTTGTATCAATTATCATTTTAACGATCAACTTCTCCCATAATGATATCTGTACTACCTAGTATCGTCATAATATCAGCCAATTTCATTCTTTTAACTAACTGAGGAAGAATTTGCAAATTAATAAACCTCGGCGGTCGAATTTTATATCGCCAAGGAAAAACACCCTTATCTCCTATCAGAAAAATTCCCAATTCTCCCTTTGGTGCTTCGACTCTCGCATAAAGTTCTTGCTTCGACAATTCAAAAGTCGGAGAAGGTTTTTTACTAATGAATCGATAGTCAAACTCATTCCATACAGTATCTTTTACTCTATCAAAATGGCGGATTTCTAAATTTTCATAGGGCCCTCCCGGAATTCCTTCTAGGGCCTGTTGAATAATTTTGATGGATTCTGTCATTTCACTGATTCATACTAAATAACGAGCTAATGAATCCCCCTCTTTTTGCCATTGGACTTCCCAATCAAATTCATCGTAACACTCATAATGATCAACTTTACGAAGATCCCATTTTATTCCGGAAGCTCGTAGCATTGGTCCCG
Source organism: Bidens hawaiensis (assembly GCF_021521415.1). NCBI lineage: Eukaryota > Viridiplantae > Streptophyta > Magnoliopsida > Asterales > Asteraceae > Bidens > Bidens hawaiensis. Next base: position 525,788 of record NW_027491705.1, read on the forward strand.
ACAAACCCCAATTGATTGCTTTCTCTCCACCAATAATGCCCACTCCTTCAACCCGTTCTAAAAAAATGGGATTCCGTGTAATAAGCTTTTGATATTCAGCAATTCCTGTTAAAAAATAATCGCAAAAATCCAAACATTTATCTATCCAGCCATGAGGTAAATCAGCAGCGACTCCACCAATACGAAAAAAATTATGCATCATTCGCATACTGGTGGCAGCTTCGAATAGGTCATATATCAATTCTCTTTCGCGAAAAATATAGAAAAAAGGAGTCTGTGCCCCAATATCTGCCATAAAAGGGCCAAGCCATAACAAATGCGAAGCTATACGACTTAACTCCAACATAATGACTCTGATATAACTGGCCGTTTTAGGGACTTTAATATTGCCTAATTGCTCTGGCGCATTTACAGTTATTTCTTCTGTGAACATAGTAGCTAAATAATCCCAACGTGTTACATAAGGCAAATATTGTATAATTGTTCGATTTTCCGCAATTTTTTCCATACCTTTGTGTAAATAACCCAATATTGGTTCACAGTCAATAACATCTTCACCATCTAGAGTAACAATGAGTCGAAGAACACCATGCATTGATGGGTGGTGAGGTCCCATATTTACTATCATGAGGTCTTTTCTTGTAGATGGTACAGTCATAGGTTTTTCCTGATTCATTCTTCCATGAATTGCTGAAAGCGAAAAGAAGTTCATCAAACTTTAAGCGAAGAATTCAAATGAACTCTTCAATTTCTTCAAATTAACGACTTTTTCTCTCTCAAATATCCAACCGCACTATTAATTCTTTATAACGCGCTCTATTTTGTTTTGACAAATAAGCCAGCAACCGTTGACGTTTTCCCAAAATTTTCCGCAGACCTCTCTGAGATAAATAGTTTTTTTTGTGCAATTCCAAATGTGAAGTAAGTCTCCGTATCTTATTGGTGAAACTTACTACTTGAAATTCAACAGATCCTCTGTTTTCTTTGTTTTCTTTTTGTTCTTTCAAAAGAATTGAAATAAATGAATTTTTTACCATAAAATAATTTGATACTCCCCTTTTTGCAGATATTGATTTTATTGATCAGTAATAATAATGTCATAAATTTTCATGTAGTATACACAACAATCATAATTTCTTTAAATTCATTTTATCAATTAACATTAACCTATTTTTGAGTTCATTTGCCTAGTGATACAAAAAGACGATACCAAATAGTTTATCTTTTTATTTATTTATAGCTTGAATTGATACGCCATTTCCTTATTATTTATCCTAATAGGACAGTACATGAGTGCATCGGGTTACTTGCATATAACATGGATATTTACAGATCACGGACAGCAGAAAAAATGAAAAAAGATGATTGATAGAACAACAGAATATATAGGAAACTCAAAATTTTCTATTATGGATACATATATATCCTTAACATACTAAAGCGGCTCCCATTATTGGTGTCAAACCAATAGCGATTCATACAAGCTAAATCCTCTAATCGATAATTAGGCCAAAAAGAACTTTAATTTAATTAATTCATTTTTTTTTATGTCAAAATTTTCACTTTCATCCAAAAATTGACTCTAGTTTTTTATCTTGTTCTCCTTGCAAAATAATTGATTTCTATGCACATTATTTTGATTCTTTAAATTGAAAGAAATTAGAATTCTCAATTCTCTATGACGTCTAGACGATAAAAATTTTTCAGGAACAAGCAAATTAGAATTCTTTTTGTCTCTATTTAGAGTTTTTCTTTTATGTCTTGGAATGGATTCATCAAAATGATTCTTAGCAACATTTTGGGGGTTTCGGTATCTTTGATCACTTTGGTGCTTACTTTTATAAACCAATGAAATACCTATGATTTGATACATAAAAAACTGTCCATCATTTTTTACAGATAGACGGGTAGGTTCCATAATCAAAATTCCCTTTTTCGTTAATTGCGTAAGATTTAAACGTCTCCTCATTATATCCAGATTCATTTCTTTCCTTTGAATATAGGATATAGTAATATTTCTTACATTTATGAGGCTAACCAGGAGACCGTATATCTGGATATTATTCATCATTTTTTGATTCAATTGATTCAAACGTCCAGTCCATCTTAATTGCAAAGGAAAATCTCCTTTAAATAATATGTTTAGTTTTTCAATTGATTCTAAAAAAGATTCTTCAATATTTTTTTGATTCTTTAATTCAAAATATTGCTTTGAATTGGATGGGCTAAAATTTAAAAAATCCTCACCCTCCTCTTGCCTTCCCTTTCTATTTTGATTTTCACTAAAATTTGGATTTCTATTCAAATTAAAAAGAAGTAAGTTGCTTGGGATAAACCAAGGTTTCTCTTTATATTTATGATAAAGTATCACAAGCTCTGGAAAGAAAAAAATTTTCGGATTTGATATGAGGCGATTTAAGATTAATAATTTTTCATTCATTCCCATCCAATCAAAAAAGACCTTTTTGTAATTGATTTCGGAATTTGAATCGATCGGAAGATAAAAAAGACCATTATTATGAATTTTATCCCCTATTTTGTTTTGGTCCTTATTAGGTTCAACCTGAATATTTTTATTCAATTTTCAACCCAAATATTTTCTATCTTTATTTTTTTCCATATATATATAATTGCTTTTTCCTAGACAATTCTTGATAGGAATATTTTTAAGTATGTTAACAATTTTTTCTTTCTTTCTGGTGGAATTTTCTTGCTTCTTATTTGTTTCTAATGATGATCTATAAATATAGGCCTTCTTTTTAGTTTCAGAATCAATATATTTATATGATAAACGATCATATGTATAGTTTTTTTGAAAATTATCTTCTTTATTTGGTAATAAATAGACTTTCGATTTTTTTTTTGTAATCAAATAATGGGTCTTTTTCATAGGAATACCATTTCTTTAGATCCTTATTTTGAGACGTATGGTATTTCTTTTTTCCATTTCGCCCTTTTTGTGGGACTAATCTAGACCATGTAATCTGAGATAAATCGTATTGATAATGACCTCTTAACCAGTTTTTCCAGGGATTCATTCCATAATTTGGAAGTTGATTATGTGTTACTTCGGAATCAAATATTCCTTATCTTCCAAAAAAATCCTTTATTTCATTCTTAAGAAAAAAAGATGGTCCATTATACTGAAGAATAGATCTGAACTTATTGAAGTGAATAACCTGGGTTTGTGATAATTTGAAAAATACATATTTTTGTGACAAGTAAGATAAATAAAAAAAAATATGTGACTTCCCCTTACTATTTCTAAGATTATCAAAAGCCTTTTTTATATTGATAGTCGAAATAAAGTCCATTTTATTTTTTTTTCTTTTTGTAGGTTCCCGCGGGGCGTCGCTGATCGATACGAGATCCGCATGAGGTCTAGGAGTGCGGAATCCTCCTAGACTCGTTTAATGGTGTAGAAGACTAAGAACACGATTACACACATACAAACACACGAACAAGCACAAGAACGGGATAAACAAATCTGCAGATCATTTCATATAATAATCATAACTCGTTACATACCAAACACGAAAACAAAGACACGGCCGACCCGAGGTGAGCTCTACCTCGGGCCGTCCCACACGTGTAAGGCCCCGAACCCGGTAGCCCTACTTTAGCATCGAATTTACTCCTAAACACAATTCTGCAAATCAGAGTTTATTAAAACTTTTCGCGGAATATAAAACATCAATCATTTGTTACAAAACATTAAATCTTTTCTTTGATACCATAACACAAAACTTTATATTTAAAACCTCTTTTCTTCTTTCTTCAGATGCCAGCCGTTCAATCCAGGCCATGTGCCATCCTCATGCTAACTCTATAATCAGCTGACCTGCGTGCATAATAAAAGTCAGCTACGCTGAGTGAGTTCTAGTTAATCAAGCAACTTATCATACAACCACTACATGCATCATATACGTGTCCGAAGACACTTAACCCACTGTCTAACCCGCTACTTCTCAACCACTTAATTATCCCTACAACTTAGCCAATTAATTACCCCTACAGCTTAACCATTGATGCCACTTATGCCACTTTATGCCACTTGTGCCACTTTATGCCACTTGTGCCATTTTATGCCACTTATGCCACTTTATGCCACTTGTGCCACTTTATGCCACTTATGCCACTTGTGCCACTTTATGCCACTTATGCCACTTGTGCCACTTTATGCCACTTATGTCACTTGTGCCACTTTATGCCATTTGTGCCACTTTAATAACGAAGACACGCATAGACTCACTCTACCACATGCTCACGTTATGCCCCTAACTCTATTACTAGACCCCTATCCACTTCTATCACACTATACTTCTACTTGTCTATAACCCACTTTCTATCAGCACATTATTTACATACTAAGCAAGTAACATCAACAATCATACACACATAATAACGATGGCACGTACAGGCTTTACCTATCGCGCGCTCACGTTATGCCACTAACACCCTTACTAGACTCTTGCCACTTCTAACACACTCTACCTCTACCTGCCTATATCACACTTCATATCAGTTCAGTGTTTACGTAATAAACAAGTCACATCATAACATTCATACACACTATCAACCACTTGGAATTTACTATCCTTGGCGATACGTGCAATATCCGAAGATCGTTCACGTACCGACAAGCATTATAAAATATATACCTCATATAACATCTATAGCATACACTTACCACTTAAGGTGAGTGTATTCACACTCCACATCGAGTATGCACACAGCCCCGAAAACATAGCAAGGAAATGGGGCTAGAAACTCACCTGAACTCTGCTTCTTCCTCCGATAGTTGTAAATCCCTTCTTTAACTGAGCTCGGCTGACTGTATAAGTTACACGTATCAATACTCGCCTGATCTAATCTGGTGGCCTAGTATTAGCTTACTTTTACTTATCGTTTTAATCTATTCTCTAATCGAACTTGACTTTAGGCGAAGTTAAACCTTAGGCGAACTTAGCTTTAGGCGAAGTTAAACCTTAGGCGAACTTAGCTTTAGGCGAAGTTAAACCTTAGGCAAACTTAGCTTTAGGCGAAGTTGTCATCAGGCGAACTTGGCTTTAGGCGAAGTTGTCATCAGGCGAACTTGGCTTTAGGCGAAATTTTTATCAGGCGAACTTGGCTTTAGGCGAAGTTGTCATCAGGCGAACTTGGCTTTAGGCGAAGTTGTCATCAGGAGAACTTGGCTTTAGGCGAAGTTGTCATCAGGCGAACTTGGCTTTAGGCGAAGTTGTCATCAGGCGAACTTCGCTTGCAGGCGAAGTTCATTAGGCGAACTTAGCTTGCAGGCGAAGTTGTCGTCTGCGGCTACTGTTCGTTCTTAAATCCCTTAATCACCTTCGTTTCTTAACCAAATAACTCGATTTAGGTACCCACGGGATCGTCTGACAAGCCCCTACAAACCCCAACCATCAAATCGACCTAACATCGATGTTTAAAGGGTGCGATCTAGGCATATAGGTTACGGGTTCTTTTTATCAATCGATTAACCCATCAAATCATAACCATTTTCAGTAAGATTAGCTTTGTTGGATTCGTTTTTACCATACAAACTCAAATCTATCATTTCTCAAATCAAACCGAACCTATACGAACGATTTTTAACAATAAACGTACCTTGAACGAGTCGAACTACGAACACGGTTAAGCCTTGATGTTGTTTTGGTCCGTCACGACGTTCCAGCACCAACAAGCTCGGGTTTTCGCCTTCGGATCTTGGTTCGGGTCGTGTGTGTATGGAATATGTGAGAATGAGGATTAAAGGGTGATTAATGGTATTTATATTTAGGGATCTTGGGCTTAAGCCCATGGACTCTCCTTCCTTCTTTCATAACCCAAGTCCATAACCCATATCCATTACCCAACACTAGCCCGACCCATACTATCCTACTCTATTTATTTATTTCCCGATAACCCGAGTAAACTTTCCCTCTATTATTAAGTAATATAATTAATATCATTTTGGAAATTTCGGGATGTTACAACACGACTCTCCCTCTCGGTTTCTCTCTAGAAAATTAAACTGATCACAAAACACTCTGACTTTCTGGATACTCAAACCTAAACAAGACACATATATATATAGACAAACAACTTCGCAGGCTTGGGCTTGGGCCAGTAGGCGAAGTTGTTATAACTTCGCCTAAGGCGAAGTTGTTCTAACTTCGCCTATGGCAGAAGTTGTTATAACTTCGCCTAAGGCGAAGTTGTTATAACTTCGCCTATGGCGAAGTTGCTCTAACTTCGTACTTCGTTTCCGCTGAACAGAATTGCATAGCGACGGTCACAAAATGCACCAACAGACTCCCCTTTGACAGTTGCTCTCAATTCTAACAAACACAAAAGATCATCTGTTACAAAACATGCACCAACAGACTCCCTCTTAACTGATGATCTTCTGTTTGCTTTTCAACCAGCCGTGTCTGAAACTGTCTTGTAGCTTCACAAATCTACCAATCACCCAGCGTCTTCCATATCAGATCTCCCCTTCAGTGTAAGCTTCTCCGACTATATAGATTGAGGTCTTTGAAATGCATGCATCCCCGTGCCTAATTGATCATCTCAACCAATCACGTGAGTCCTTCTGACTTCACCAACACGTGAAGTTCTTCTAACTTCACCAACACGTGAAGTTGGGCTCCCTCCACAACTTCACCAACACGTCGGCATACGATAAGGTTTAATCTTCAACTACTCAACATCAAGTGATCAATTTCATCACAAAACCACCTTGACAGAATCTAACACACATGACCATTAATTAATCCGAAGCATCTTCAATCACCAGGGATAACGATCAAGAACATAAACACTTTAATTCCCGATTAAATCCAACTTGTTCCAGAATTTTCACTTTAATAAATAAGCATCACGTTTCAGGATCCAATTCTCGAACGCCTTGAAAATAACATAAATAATATGCTCTGACCGCAATCCAGTAATGACGAAAACCTTCAGTTCAATTTGACTTTCTTCAGTTGGTCAACCTCGAACAACTATTTCATTGCCCACAAACACCCAAATATGTGTCAATATCCAGTTTCAATCAATATCCCATTCACAACCTTAACTCCATATCCAGAGTTGACACGTATTTGTTCACACGTAAGACCAAGAGATAACAAGTTTCACTCGTTGACGGAACAACGTCTTCGGTCTCACAATAATTGTGTACACCTGGCCATACAGACGTAAACTCCAAACAATTTTTTTTTTTAACTTCGCCTAAAAGTCAACTTCGCCCCTCCTTAACTTCGCCTGTCCATAACTTCTCCTGTCCATAACTTCGCCTAAACCCTAAAATTTAAACGACAACTTCGCCTAACGAACACGATGATTTTGCAGGTTTGATTTTGACGTTTTGCGAGGTATGCAAAGGTGTAATGGGTTGTTTATGATGGTGGGAGGTGAGTAGGACACAAAAATTCGGTAAACTCGTCCGGCGAATAGTCGAACGGAACGATTTCTACACCCGCGTGATAATCCCGAACCACATAATCACGAGCAAAAGCTCTGATACCAATTGTAGGTTCCCAGCCGGATCTACACGGAATATCTCATTCTATGTAGGTGCGGAATCCCTACGTAAGATGATACGAGCGTAGAAGACGATACACGTTAACACAATCAAACACAGGTTACAATAAACAAAGACACGTTGTATTGCAACTGGAAACACGTGATTCACTAATCACCGATTAAACAAACTCTGAACAACTCATAAACTAATTCTTCTAAATCAGCCGTAACCTAGCCGTATATAACAGACGACAACTTCGCCTAACATATTTAGGCGAAGTTGTCACTAACTTCGCTTGTTCCACAAGTTCGCCTATATAAGCGAACTTGTGAGCTAACTTCGCTTAATACAAAATACAAATCCAACTAACTCGATTATAGACACTAGACATTGAACTACTGACATCATGTACCAACACTTTTCTTGATTTATTTCGTTATTGTCAATGTATTTCTTAATAATTTTTTTTGTTGATTCCATAAAAAGTTGTAGAGCGATTCTGCCCATATTCATGATACATAGAAAGATATCTATGTATATCTTTTCAAAGAAAAATTGAATTAATAATTCAATATATTTTATTTTGAATATTTTCCAAATTTTTGGCGGTGATTTTCCATTATTCTTTTTTTTTCGTTATTTCTATTTGATTTATGATTGTGTTTCTTTTATCAATTCTATGTTTCATTTCTTCTTCTGCCTATGAATAATTTGTGAAACCTGTAGATTGATTTTGACTAGGTGATTCATGAATTATCGGATTGCTTATTATAGAATCCTTTTCAATTTCAGTTTCATTTGATTTGTATATTTCTCGCGGTATAAATAATAGAATTTTTTTTCCTTTTAAAAGTTCTTTTAGTATTTGTTTTTTAGTATTTGTTTTACAAATACTAATGCTTTTTCTTCTTTTTTTTTTATTTTTTTTAAAGCTCTTCGAACTCTAAAATTAAATTTTCTTATTTTCACTTTATAGTCTATATCTTTCAAAATTGGTTCAAAAAAGGAAGGTGTTTTTCGCGGAGGACCAAAAGGATATTCTGTTTCAATTCCAAAAACTGTTAAAAAACAAGAATCAAAATCATCTTGCTGCTTTTGATCTCTATCATAGAGTCGTAGCTTAGATTTGTGCCAAGGTTTCAAACGAAAAGGATATAGGATTTTGATTTGAAAACCTTCGCTGAACCAATTTTTAGGAAATTCTGTTTTGGAAAATTGAAGACCATTATAGCTACACTTTAGATAAATTTCTCTATTCCAATCTTGGAAATCCTCGTACCATTCCGGAGATTATCTCAATAAAATACGGCCGATATTCTTAGCTATTATTAATAAGGGTAATTTAATATATCTTCTAAAAATTGATTGAGCTAGTAACAGAACACTTCTTGATTTTTGTGCATATGGAATGTTCTCCCAGAATTCTATTGGGTCTTCCTGGTCGTTTTTTTTATTTGGAATTGTTGATTTAAAATCTCGAATTCTGACTTTTTTCCCGACTAATCTCTAATATAAAAAAAAAGTTTCATTAGGTCAGATGTAGGAAAAGGAAAATCTTCCGTTTTTTCCAAATAAAGCGGGGAATGGGGATTTCCTTGAGACGGTCCCCAAATAACCATTTTACGCCTTTGAAGACGGCTAGAGGTTTTGATTAAGGCTCGACGAAAATCTGGTTCTTCCAAATA
>NW_027491705.1:542500-552500 GCF_021521415.1 Bidens hawaiensis
TTTCAGTAGCTCAAACTTTTTCTCTTTAACGCACTCTTTCCACACGATCTTCGCAATGATTCTAGCCATGTTGTCTTCACTTCTGTTTACCAATCCCAATCTGGCTAAATCTTTTACTTCACATTCTGGCAGTGTGTTTAGAGATCTCAACTTTCTCTGGAAGTACTGAATGCCATCATATCTCTTGATCACGAAGAGCCGCAGCTGCTCGTCGTATAACCAGCAGATAATACCTTTCTTGGCTTCCGCGTATCCCTTAATATTGTAACTTTTTCTGAACATCTTAGGGACCGCCGGCTTCTTCGTCTTTACGAACCAGTGGGCACAACCTTCCTTCCATTTCGGTTGTTCCTCCCACTCAGCATCTTCCTCCACATTCTCATCACCCAAACCTGGTCTGTCAACCTCCGGAATCTCGTGTTCCACGGAGTCATCTACAATCTCACCTTCTTCTAACATGTTTTCAACCGTAATCTGCTCTCCAATCCTCTCAATCTCATCAACTGGCAGCACATCATCTTCAATCATAAACTCATCATCCTCCTCATCCAACTCTTTCAATGCGTCGATAACATCTTCAATATCAGCATCATCATCACCAGCTACCACATCGTCACCAGCTGCATTTGTAGACTCCCCCTCAGCTGTGGAAGCCCCAAGAGCCTGAGAGGTTCTTGGCAGCTCACCACCTGCACCTTCCGGTGCATTGGGATCATCGTCATGATCTTCTCTCCGTTTCGTCCTCAACTCATCACCCCTACACGTCTTCTCCCCCTGAGATGCCAAGAATGCCTTGAAGGCATCTATAATTTTACCGTGTTCAACCAGGAGGGCTGCTTGTAGTCGATTGGATTCCACTAGGCTCTGAATGGTTTTTGTCTGATCAGCAACAATCCGCTCTAGTGATGTAATCCTCTCGGAATCTGAAGTAGGCGTTGGAGTTGGCGGGACATCAGCAGCAGAAGTGACCGCAGGTGGTACACTTGGTAACCCTGCAGTAGTAGTGATGGTCGACTCCACAAATCGTGCAACTACCACCGGTGGATTAAGCGGTTGGGGTGGTAGAGACACAATTGCTGGGGTCGACGTCTCGACAGCAGTAACCTGTGCTGTAGTAGGAATAAGAGACATACCAGACAAGGCAGGTGGAGCAAAACGTACCAGCCTTGAAGATTCTCCAGCTCCCGAACCCATACCTCTCTGTTCTCTTCTTGAACGTCTGAGCACAATCTGCACTGCCTCCTCTTCATCAACTTCATCCTCATCCTCGTCTACAGTTCTCGGTCTCTTTCCCGTAGTTCTCTCCCGAGACACCATAAGTCGTCTCGCCTCAGCAAACGTTTCGTCTAGATCGGAGTCAGCTACCGAAGTAACTGCTCTAGTAACATCCATAAACTGAGGACCCGAGACATCCATATCAAACACACCATGTACGCCAAAGGCAGCATTAAGATCAACGTCTTCAGCAGTAGACACAGCATGAGATACAGTAGCTGGCACAGCAGCAGAGGCAACAGTAGAAACAACAGGCGCAGCTGATACAGCATGAGGTGCTGCCGCCTGATGTGGTTGGGGGTCTCTGAAGTCGTCCCCTCCTGCAGGAACATACTCCGGATTGATGAGATATCCGAATAATGGAGTATGCCTGGGACGCAGCTCAGGCTTGCTACGAGTGCTCGAGGTGCGGCACTGAGCAAAGATACGTTTCGTTACGCATTCGACGTATCTTATTGGGCGTCTCTGCGGTAGCGACGGAGCGACATGATTTAAAATCATCTGTAAGAAACGAGGATACATAGTGAATCGCTCGCGTGCCACAGCCCTTCTTTGACGATCGATCTCGTAGAATATTAGCTGACTGGATGAATATCGGCGGTTGTAAGTCAGCGCTATCATGGCCGACTGCATCGTAGCGCCCATCCCATCTGTTCCTGCCTTCCTGCCGGACATGCAAACAATCAACACATGCATCATGAAGCGCCACTGATCCAGCAGAAACCCTTTCCTCCTCTGCGAGTCCCCCAGCGGACCCGAATAACCCATCCTCAAATAAGCTCCATCCCGGAAAGGAGCCACGAACTCCGTTGGGTCATCTCTTGTTTCTTCACCGAACTGCAGAGCCAACCGTATGTCTTCGCAGGAAAACTGTATGTTATGACCATTTACGGTTGCTCGCATCACCGGAGGCTCAGGCCTGCAATCATAGTACACTGTCTGCCAAAAGTCTTCAATGTTAGGCAGAGAAATGGGCAGTGTATTAGTGAGCGCGTGAAAGACTCTTGATCGCAGGAGAAACGTGATAATCTCCCTGTAGTCTTCTACGCCTCGTGCGTCTGGATCTAACGTGATGTACTGGTTATGGGCTGGAAAGAATTGTCGTTGCTCATCACCATCATCACCACCAGCACCGCCAATAGCAGCCATATCTGCACCAAACAAAACAAGTTAGACAGTGTGTAAGCAACTCACAAGTTCGCTAAGTACCACGAGCGAAGTTGTGATTAAACCTATACAGGCGAACTTAACGTGAGGCGAAGTTGGGAACAACTTCGCTTCAACTGTAATTTCGTCTAAAAACTGTTAAGTAAAATGGTATAGGCGAAGTTGATGATAACTTCGCCGAATCACAACATCGCCACAGGCGAACTTGAGTTCAAGGCGAAGTTACAGATAACTTCGCCACAGGCGAAATTAAGCTTCAAGGCGAAGTTACGGATAACTTCGCCACAGGCGAAATTAATCTCCTGGCGAAGTTGTGGATAACTTCGCCTAAACCTTAACTTCGCCTGAATCTGAAACGCCGACTGTTCAGATTCAAAGGTTTAGATCCGATGTTTTCGGACCGATTTGACGATCCATCAGTGAATAACAACATAGATTTAATGATATTGAGACGTAAAGGACGTCCATGAACACGTAACACAAAGGTGAAAAACTTGGTTTTGAAGGTTCGACGACCCGAGGTCTCGAACCGGGTAAAACTATACCGAACGAGTAAGTTTGTGAAAGATATTGACAACACATACCACGAGTATAGTAGAAACTAGAAACACAAGATCGAAAACGAGTGGTAAAACAAGATCGCCGATAATCTGGTATAGATTATATGTTCGCCGGAAATAATGAAATATATGTTACTGTTACTGTTTCAAAGTCCTTATATAGGGCTGATTTGGTTCAGGCGAAGTTACGTTTAACTTCGCCTAGGCGAAGTTAAGCACAACTTCGCCGAATTCAACAACTTCGCCCGTAAGTTCTTCATCAGCCCTTTAAGTTTGAATAATCTTGCACTTAACATTAGAAGTTTCCAAAAAGAGTTAAACAAAAATGATCATGTCCAAGTAACCAGTTTTACAATAACACAACTACAAAAAATAGAAAAACTTATAAAAATTTTAACGAAATAAGGGATCAAATTTCAGTCTAGTCAGGGACCACTATGTTTTAGAAAAGATCCCAACAGAAATCATACTAACTATGTGACTGTCACTTGGATCCGTGTTTAGCTGTATTATGACATAGAGAAACAGGTTGCAAGCATGTAAATAACTTAAATGGTTTTCATCGTTTCTGTGATACGTATTAAGGTTCAGTTAAGCTCAAAATTTTAAGTGGGCAACAACTCAGAGATAATGATGTCTTTTTTCTATTCTCAAAGCGTATTTGGCTATACCCAAGTCACCCCGAGTTAACTTCGACCCATAGTGTCTGATTAACTTGTATATTCTCGTTGTCTGCTTCCCTTTCTCTTCTTACTCCAGACTTGAGAAGTCTTGATTGTTACTATGTCTCATAAGTACTAAAAATATACATGTATAATAATAATTTTTTTTTTTTTTTTTTTTTTTTTTTTAAACCAAACATTCTTATTGACTTCGGAGTACTAAACTACTGCAAGTCCCGAATCTGGATCACTGCAGTGTCTTGAAATGCTTTCTTCACGGGAATCAGAACACTCACGGGCTCGTGTATGACTGGGTAGTCGCTTTTCTGCCTATCATTCGAAAAGATATGTGTGAAGACATTCAAAACTCTTAAGGAGTTTCCACGTAAATTCGAGTAGTTTAAGTTAGTATCACATACACTTTTACGCACCATAAAAATTACCATGACATACAATGACTGTTCTAAAGCTTTTTAAGCCTAATAACTTCACTAGTTAAGCACACACAATCAGTATATATATCATTTTCCAAGGTTGGATCAATTTTCTGTTAAACACAGCAAAGAACTTCTTACGAAGTATTAGACTTGAAAAGTAATTTCATTTCCCCTTAAAATTTTGATTTCAATCGCCCCGATCATGTCAAAGTCGTCAGGTAAACGGCTATCCTGAAGATCTAATGGATCAACTGGACCGACTACATACAAGTATGTGTCCTTCTTACTAAGAATGACCGACTAATTTTCAGCAACTGAAAGAACACATGTCATAACTGCCCCGGTCACTTTCAGTCTTCCGGTTAATGGCTATCCTCACTTTCTAAGTCGAAATGAGGACCAAAACATATCCGAGGATATGTCCATCAAACTAAGGTAACCGACTAATTTTAAGCAATAATGACACAGTTTTTTTTTTTTTTTTTTTTTTTTTTTTTTTTTTTTTTTTTTAAACAAACACAAAGGCATGGTTACTCGGGATTGATCATCCCGTTCAGCTCAATTAGGTTTTGAAATCTAGATTTATCAAACGCTTTTGTAAACAGATCAGCAAAATTTTCAAGTGTATCAACCTTTTCGATCTTGATCAGTTTCTTCTCAGCACAATCCCGTATGAAGTGATGACGAATGTCAATATGCTTAGTTTTACTGTGCTTCACGGGATTGTTAATTACTGAGATGGCGGCAGTGTTATCAATTAAAATAGGAGTGAGTAAGAAATTCAGACCATAGTCGCGTAATTGTTGCTGAATCCACAAAACCTGAGAGCAGCAGTTGGATGCTGCCATGTATTCAGCTTCGCATGTTGAAATTGCAACTGATGTCTGTTTCTTGCACTGCCAGGAAACTAATCTTCCTCCAAGAAACTGACAGCCTCCTGTGGTTGACTTCCGACTCTGATTGCATCCCCCATAATCAGAATCTGTATATGCCACCAGTTCAACGTCTCCTCCCTTTGGGTACCACAACCCTAGCTTCGGCTTGCCCTTGAGATACCGTAGTATCCTCTTTGCACCTTTCAAATGAGATTCTTTCGGATTTGCCTGAAAACGTGCACAAAGACAAACAGCAAACATTATATCAGGCCTAGAAGCAGTTAAATACATTAATGAACCTATTATCGCCCGATACAGAGTTGGGTCCACATCTGCGTCACCATCTGATTCAGCACCCAATTTGTGATTGACGCAGATTGGAGTATCATATGGAGAACTGTCCTCCATCTTGAATCTTTTCAGCACATCATGAACGTACTTCGTTTGATGAATGAACATCCCGTCCTTCTTCTGATCAACCTGCAATCCTAGAAAGAAAGTTAGTTCACCAATAGCACTCATCTCGAATCGTTTCTTCATGACAGCCTCAAAATCCTGACACATGGATACTCTTGATGCAGCAAAAATGATATCATCCACGTAGACTTGAACCAGTAGGAAGTCACATCCTTCTCTCTTCACAAACAACGTACTGTCAATCAATCCCCTTTCAAAACCATTTTCCAGCAAGTAGTCCGATAACGTTGAATACCAGGCACGAGGTGCCTGATGTAACCCATATAACGCCTTGCTCAACCTGTATACGTGATCAGGAAAGTCTGGGTCAGGAAAACCCGGAGGTTGCTCAACATACACAACCTCATCAACTTTCCCGTTTAGAAACGCGCTCTTCACATCCAACTGAAATACCTTCATCTTTTTAAATGCAGCAAACGCCAAAAACAATCGAATCGCTTCTAACCGGGCAACAGGAGCAAACACCTCATTGTAATCAATACCCTCTTGCTGATTAAAACCTTTAACAACCAGCCTCGCCTTATTTCTTACGATAATTCCCTTATCATCTCTCTTACACTTGAACACCCATTTTGTGCCTATAGCGTGCACATTCCTTGGTTTTTCAACCAAAGTCCAAACTTCCATTTTTTCGAACTGAGCCAACTCTTCTTGCATGGCCTCGACCCACGAGCTGTCCTTTAAAGCCATTTGATAATTCTTTGGTTCAATTTGGCTTATAAAGCAGGAGTACAAACATTCGTTCAGTATACCCGTTTCCTTAATGCTTGTATAAACACAGGTGTGCTCATTCAAGCTACTTCTGGTTTGTACACTAGAGGACACATCACCTATAATATTCTCCAATGGGTGATCTTTGTGAATTCTCGTGGTCGGAACAGCACCGACATGCAAATTATCTTCCAAATTTGAAGAGATCTCATCTATGGTTGTTTCTGGCTGAGAGTGAAAAGGATTAATAAATTCATCTTCAGTTGAGGCCGCAGGGGTATCGATAGGGTTTGATGTGGAAGGTTGAGATTTCTCAAACATCTGATGTTGCAATAGATTCTCTTCCTCATCAAGTATCATCTTCGTCACAGCTCTTTCGTCTTCTTCAGAAATTTCCAAATCAGGTACGTTAAACGACTTAAAAAGTTTAACATAGTCGAAAAGCTCAGCAGGTCCATTGCTTGGTTTTGGCGGTTGGTAACTAGTAATGTCGGTGTTACAAACCACCTCCACCTTGCAAGTCGACGTATTGAAGACCCGTCTGTTGGGAGTCACAACAACATAACCGACTAGGATTCCCTCATCGGCTACTTCACCAAATTTCGAATTAGTCTTCAAAATCGAACAAGGAGACCCAAATGGTTCAAGACCGCACAAGTTGGGCTTCCTTCCGTGCATAAGCTCGTAACAAGTTTTTCCAAGTCTCTTAACGGTTAACACCCTATTCAGAACATAGCAGGCTATAGCAACTGCTTCAGCCCAGAACATCATAGGAAGCTTCGAGTCTGCCAGCATAGTTCTGGCTCCTTCTATTAACGTTCGGTTCTTCCTTTCAGCCACTTCATTCTGTTGTGGAGTATACGGAGCGCTGTATTGATGTTCAATTCCCTTCTGAAGACAGAGGATTTCCATTTCAAAGTTCTTGAACTCTGTCCCATTGTCGCTTCTGATGTATTTAACTGATTTACTCATGACGTTCTCAACTTTTGTAATTAGATTCTTCACCATTTGAGCCGTCTCATCTTTCGTTTTCAGAAAATATACCCACGAATATCGCGAGTAGTCATCAGTGATCACCAAGCAGTAAGAAGTACCACCTAGACTTTTTACATTCACTGGACCGAAGAGATCCATATGAAGTAGTTCTAGAGTACCGGCAATTGAATTGATCTTCTTGGTGAGATGGGTTTTCTTGTGTTGTTTTCCCTTCTTACAGGCTATGCATTTGTCTTCAAAGTTAAAACTTTTTAAGGGAACGCCCATCACAAGCCCATTCTTGACAATGAAGTTCATCTTCCGAAGATGAATATGTCCCATTCTCCTGTGCCACAATTCTGATTCTGATTCGCTTGCTTTTGTCATTAAACAGGATTCTCCAGTGGCCATTTCAGTGGACCTCATGTCCATCACATATGTATTCGTTTCACGTGGAGCTTTCATTACTATCCATTCGTCTGGTATTTGAAAACCAGGTTTCAATACTATCGCTTCATTTTTCGTGAAATGGACAGTGTAATCTTTATCACAAATCTGCGACACACTCAGCAGATTGTGCTTTAATTCCTCCACAAAGTTTACATTCTCAAGTGTCATTCTCCCATTCGACACAGTTCCTCTACCGGTAATCCTTCCACCGCTCTCACCAGCAAAACTAACTCTTGCTCCCTGAACAGGTTTTAAATCTTGCAACAAGTGTTTGTTGCCCGTCATGTGCCGGGAACAGCCGCTATCTACAATCCAAAGATTGTTGGCAGCCCTGTTCAACTGTTCCTGCACAATAAAAACAAAGAGTTAGAATCTTGGGACCCAAGACCAATTGGTCTTGGATCGATACGTCCCGTACCCTGGCTTTCTCAAGTTAGCATCAGGATAATTTCTGTAAGTCCTGTTAGGGAATCTCCCTGCAGATTGAGTGTAATGCCTCCCAAACCTTTGAGAATCGAAAGTGTTATTTCTTGTGGTTTGGTTGTAAAACTGAGGTTTGTTTTTATGAAAACTTGAATTCGTTACATTTTGGCATTTTTTAAAGTTTTCATTTTTAGCAGTAACAAAATGACGCTTATACTCAGTTTTATTTGGCTTCACACCTCTGAATCTCGGCTTCAAAGGGCAATCTGCAACTAGATGTCCTAACTTGTTACATCTAAAGCAACATCGACTCTCCATTTTCTTGTCAAACATTGGTTTGGATGTAGAGGCATAGTTACCAGCCGTTCGTCTCACATAAGGTGGGACGTACGGATTGAGTGGAGAACTCTTTTTATTTTTATCTCCCTCAGTGGGTAAATTTACCTTCTCTTTTGTATGACCAGATTCGGACAACTTATCCGAATCCGATGAGACTGGACTCGAAACAGAAATATTCACACTAGAAACAGGCGAACTTGTTTCACCACAGCTAACACTTGGTTCTACACTAGTAATCTTGATAGGAGTTGTCTGAGGAGCTTCGAAATCAACAGATTTCTGAACACTCGGATTATAAGTATAGTTGTGGTTAAAGGGTGGTGGAACTTCGTGATAACCGATTCCTCCCCTCTTTGTAGAGGTACCTTGATCACTCACGAGGTGATCAAGGATGGCTGAGGAATTCCTGAACTGCTCAAGTTTGCGGTTCAGTTCCACCACCTTCACCTGGTGGTCAGCAATCTGTTTATCCCGATCAGCAATCACTTTAGTTTTTTCTTCTAAAACTTCATAACTAAGATCAATTATTTCAATTTTCTCAGCAAGCTTAGTTTTTAAGCGTTGAATGTCTTTTTCACATGCTTTTATTTTAATTTTATAACTTGTTTCTCTTGCTTTCGTAAAATGGTGATCTTCTTTAATAGTTTTAAAATCAGCATCTAAACGGACATACTGATCAGTTATCGTTGTAAGTTGCTCAGACAAATTCTCACAACTAGTACAAATATTCTTATTACTTACCTCGGAGCGAGTGTCCTTGTCATTTGCCATGAAAGCTGTTTCTTCTTCAGTAGCTTTCTCATTTTCATCAACCTTCTCACATTCTTTAACTTCAGCCTCAGCCATGTTCGCTTGCTCACCAGAACCACTTGAATGCAGGTTCCAGTTATACTCACCTGCTTCTCTGGTCAACATGGCGTTAATCTCTCTGTTAACTCCAGAGTGTTGTGTAGGCCGACCTTGTCCTCGTTCAACCCTCTCATTTCTGCATTCCTTGGCAAAGTGCCCGTACTGTTGACAATTATAGCACCTTACCTTGGATTTGTCGAACCCGGGCCTACCACCAACAAACTTTCTCCCAGTTTTGTTCATAAACCGTTTCACACGCCTCACAATCATTGCCATTTGCCATTGCAAATCCATCTCCTCCAGATCATCAGCATCGATCTGGTCGTAGTCCTCATCCAGTACAGCAGGGTCCACAATCTTCCCCTGGATGTAGTTTTCGTAGGAAGCAATAAATGATGCATAGACTACAAACTGCTCTTCAGCAGATTTTACACTCATAGGCATCTTGGAATAATTATTGCTTGAGGCATTTGCAGAAAAACTACTTGTGGATGCTTGAGGCTTTGAAGTACTTGATCCTCCAGCAACGAAACATACATCACCATTCGAGTTTACAGAAACGTTTCCTTCATGAGACGAGTCAGAACCTAACTCCCCTTTTGAGTAATAAGCAGCAGATTCAGGCCTCGAACTTGAGCCTGAGTTAACCTTTGCACCATACATACCAGGGTCTTGTATCTGATCTGTTGGTGTTTCTTTTCGAACCATATTAAGCTCATAAGTTCTGAGCTTGTTTACTGCCGTTTCAAGATCATAATTAGGAAAGTCTCTGTCTTCCCTCATAAGAACGGTGTACATTT
>NW_027491705.1:562500-575000 GCF_021521415.1 Bidens hawaiensis
CTTGATAAACCAGCGTTTATATAGAGATGTAGGAGGATTTTTTTGGGAGTAAGAAGCCCCTTTGACATCTCTTCATCTGCAAATAATTCTCGATGTGAAAACACAAAGACAAAGGGCTGAGCTTTGAATAGGAAAAAGAGTAGATCTGCAGGGTCCCAAATGAATTGGCTAATTCAAAAAGGCCTTGTTCTTTGGAAGATCTATCTCGTGTCTGGTAATCCACGGTTCCACTCTGCAAGAACTCCGAATCATTCTCTTGAAGCTCGTTCTGCAAAAACTCCGAATCATTCTCTTGAAGCTCATCCTCTTCATCATAATGCTTGCCCTGAAATGACCTGGACCAATAGGGAAATCCCAATTCATTGGGCCTTTCGATACAATCAAATAGAAAGCCCCAAGGGCGCCATATTCTAGGAGCCCAAACTATGTGATTAAATAAATCCTCCTATATATGTTGCCGTTCGACGGCTCCTTCTCCTCCCCCTCTTCAAACTCCGATTCGTTTTTTCATAGAAAATCTCTGATCAAGGATAGAACAAGATCCTTTTTGCATCATATCTAAGGGATTCTTTGGTTTGGGTCGAAGAAGCAATGTCACTCGATCCTTATCAAACTGACTGCATGTCCGTGAGGATCCCACCAGAGCGCCTTCCACTTCTAATAGGCCACGAACTAGACCAGAATCATTCTCAACGAGTCCATAAGGAGTGATCCCATTTTTTTCATCGAGTCTGGGTAGAGACCAAAGATCTTGAGTGACCGATCCGGTAGAACAACTCAAAAGATAAATAAGTATCGTTAATTTCTTCATGCTCGTTCCAAGTTCGAAGTACCAATTGTACAAATAAGAATCCACTTCGTTACATGATTTCTTTTTCATATAGATAGATATAGGATCTATGGAGCAATTACTTAAAAGTACATTTTGTGCTACAGCCCTTCCTATCTGATAGAAAAGGATCCCATGATCCTGGACCGATCTTACCTGGGATCGCAAATCCCAAATTCGTTTATGAAGAGCGGATCTAATTGTATTAGTATCTATAATTGATTTCTTCTGTGTAATACTAATCGATAGGGCCTCATTGGTAAGTGCTACAAGATCTCGTGCATTGGAACCTGTTGGTACATGTGTGTCAGTAGTTCATAGTCTAGCATTTGTAATCGAGTCTGTAATGCAATTATGTTTTGATTATGTTTATTTGTGTAATACGCGAAGTTGTCAACAAGTTCGCTATGGCGAACTTGTTGAACCAGCGAAGTTATTGACAACTTCGCCTATGGCGAAGTTGTCGTGTATATAAACTGTTTCAGCGAAACAGTTTGTGTTGGTCGTTTAGGGTTTTGTTTCAGTTATTCAGTAACCGAGTTACGTGTCATAGTCTGTAACAGTGACCTCGGGTCACGTGTTTGTTATCAATATAACGTAGTTGGTTTATTGCTTGCGTGTTCGATCTCTACATACTCTACACTCGTATCTACCTACGCAGGGATTCCGCACCTGCGTTGTTAGCGACATCCCGTGTACGATCCGTCCAGGAACCTACAATTGGTATCAGAGCCATCGGCTCGATTGTGAGGTTCGGGATTTCACGCGGGTGTAGAAAACGTCTCGTTTGACCTATTCGCGGGACGTGTTTTTGTTGGGATTGTGTTTTGCTCGTGCTTGACAGTCATTTTCAAGCCATTGCATTGATCGGAAACTGCTGGATTGACGAAAACAGATCTGAACAGTTTCCTTGTTCATCGGGCGAAGTTACCGTTCTTCGGGCGAAGTTACCATTCTTCAGGCGAAGTTGCCGTCACTGGAATTAGGGTTTCGGCGAAGATATAAGGTTTAGCGAAGTTAACCACAACTTCGCTTACCTCATAAGTTCGCCTTAGCGAAGTTATCCGCAACTTCGCTTTCCACCCAAGTTCGCTTACCTCCTAAGTTCGCTCATTCTAAGCGAAGTTATTTTTAACTTCGCCGAGTCTAGCGAATTTAAGAACTCAGCGAAGTTCTCTTTTCAGCGAAGTTAACTTTCAAGCGAAGTTATTCTTAACTTCGCCTACTGAGCTGTTTTAATATTTTTTTGTATTTTCAGGTTTTTCAGGTTTTCGCAAGGATGTCGTCAATTAACATCTCCGATTTGGTCAAGATGGAAGTAGAAGCGGGGTCTGCCACTAAGGCCCCGAGGCTGATGAAAGGAACTGACTTCGTGGCATGGAAGGACAGATTCATCCAATACATCAAATACCAGGATGCCAAAATGTGGGTGTGCATCCAGGATGGATATATCCCTCCAACTGCGCAATACGAAGGTCGTGATGTGGTTAAGAAGTACAGCAAAATGGAGGACGAAGAAAAGAAAATGTACGAGGCCGAAAGCAAGGCCCATGCTGCGATAACAATGGCACTTCCTCAAGAGGTTCTCCATACGTTCCGAAAGTACACTTCTGCGAGAGAGCTTTGGGATGCTCTTGAAAATTGATTCGAGGGGAATGTGGGTATCCGTGCATCAAAGATCAAACTCTTAAAGACCCAGTTCTCCGTCTTTAAATTTTTGAAGAACGAATCACTGGATGATATTATCACCAGATACTATCATCTAATGACAGAGCTTAGCAATTATTCGATT
The DNA here is from genome assembly GCF_021521415.1 of Bidens hawaiensis. Lineage (NCBI taxonomy): Eukaryota > Viridiplantae > Streptophyta > Magnoliopsida > Asterales > Asteraceae > Bidens > Bidens hawaiensis. Next base: position 565,122 of record NW_027491705.1, read on the forward strand.
GCTTACCGAGAAGAAGAGATCGTTGAAAAGCTTCTCGATGCTCTCCCACCGAAGTGGGAAATGTACACCGTTCTTATGAGGGAAGACAGAGACTTTCCTAATTGTGATCTTGAAACGGCAGTAAACAAGCTCAGAACTTATGAGCTTAATATGGTTCGAAAAGAAACACCAACAGATCAGATACAAGACCCTGGTATGTATGGTGCAAAGGTTAACTCAGGCTCGAGTTCGAGGCCTGAATCTGCTGCTTATTACTCAAAAGGGGAGTCAGGTTCTGACTCTTCTCATGAAGGAAACGTTTCTGTAAACTCAAACGGCGATGTCTGTTTCGTTGCTGGAGGATCAAGTACTTCAAAGCCTCAAGCATCCTCAAGTAGTTTTTCTGCAAATGCCTCAAGCAATAATTATTCCAAGATGCCTATGAGTGTAAAATCTGCTGAAGAGCAGTTTGCAGTCTATGCATCATTTATTGCTTCCTACGAAAACTACATTCAGGGGAAGATTGTAGACCCTGCTGCTCTAGATGAGGATTACGACCAGATCGATGCTGATGATCTGGAGGAGATGGATTTGCAATGGCAAATGGCAATGATTGTGAGGCGTGTAAAACGGTTTATGAACAAAACTGGGAGAAAGTTTGTTGGTGGTAGGCCCGGGTTCGACAAATCCAAGGTAAGGTGCTATAATTGTCAACAGTACGGGCACTTTGCCAAGGAATGCAGAAATGAGAGGGTTGAACGAGGACAAGGTCGGCCTACACAACACTCTGGAGTTAACAGAGAGATTAACGCCATGTTAACCAGAGAAGCAGGCGAGTACAACTGGAACCCGCATTCAAGTGGTTCTGGTGAGCAAGCGAACATGGCTGAGGCTGAATTTAAAGAATGTGAGAAGGTTGATGGAATTGAGAAAGCTACTGAAGAAGAAACAGCTTTCATGGCAGATGACAAGGATAATCGCTCCGAGGTAAGTACTAAGAATATTTGTACTAGTTGTGAGAATTTGTCTGAGCAACTTAAAACGATAACTGATCAGTATGTCCGTTTAGATGCTGACTTTAAAACTATTAAAGAAGATCACCATTTTACGAAAGCAAGAGAAACAAGTTATAAAATTAAAATAAAAGCATGTGAAAAAGACATTCAAAGCTTAAAAATTAAACTTGCTGAGAAAATTGAAATAATTGATCTTAGTTATGATGTTTTGGAGGAAAAAACAAAATTGATTGCTGATCGAGATAAACAGATTGCTGACCACCAGGTGAAGGTGGTGAAACTGAACCGCAAACTTGAGCAGTTCAGGAATTCCTCGGCCATCCTTGATCACCTCGTGAGTGATCCAGGTACCTCTGCAAAGAGGGGAGGAATCGGATATAATGAAGTTCCATCACCCTTTAACCACAACTATACTTATAATCCGAGTGTTCAGAAATCTGTTGATTTCGAAGTTCCTCAGACAACTCCAATCAAGATTACAAGTGTAAAACCAAGTGTTAGCCGTGGTGAAACAAGTTCGCCTGTTTCTAATGTGAATATTGCTGTTTCGAGTCCAGTCTCATCGGATTCGGATAAGTTGTCCGAATCTGGTCAGACAAAAGAGAAGGTAGGGTTACCCACCGATGGAGATAAAAATAAAGTTTCTAAAAAGAGTTCTCCACTCAATCCGTACGTCCCACCTTATGTGAGACGAACGGCTGGTAACACTGCCTCTACATCCAAACCAACATTTGACAAGAAAATGGAGCGTCGGTGTTGCTTTAGATGTAACAAATTAGGGCATTTAGTTGCAGATTGCCCTCTGGAGCCGAGATTCAGAGGTGTGAAGCCAGATAAAACTGAGTATAAGCGTCATTTTGTTACTGCTAAAAATGAAAACTTTACAAAATGCCAAAATGTGAAGAATTCAAGTTTTCATAAAAACAGACCTCAGTTTTACAACCAAACCACAAGATATAACACTTTCAATTCTCAAAGGTTTGGGAGGCTTTACCCTCAATCTGCAAGGAGATTCCCTAACAGGACTTACAGAAATTATCCTGATGCTAATTTGAGAAAGCCAGGGTACGGGACGTATCGATCCAAGACCAATTGGTCTTGGGTCCCAAGATTCTAACTCTTTGTTTTATTGTGCAGGAACAGTTGAACAGGGCTGCCAACAATCTTTGGATTGTAGATAGCGGCTGTTCCCGGCACATGACGGGCAACAAACACTTGTTGCAAGATTTAAAACCTGTTCAGGGAGCAAGAGTTAGTTTTGCTGGTGAGAGCGGTGGTAGGATTACCGGTAGAGGAACTGTGTCGAATGGGAGAATGACACTTGAGAATGTAAATTTTGTGGAGGAATTAAAGCACAATCTGCTGTGTGTGTCGCAGATTTGTGATAAAGATTACACTGTCCATTTCACAAAGAATGAAGCGATCGTATTGAAGCCTGGTTTTCTAATACCAGACGAATGGATAGTGATGAAAGCTCCACGTGAAACGAATACATATGTGATGGATATGAGGTCTACTGAAATGGCCACTAGAGAATCCTGTTTAATGACAAAAACAAGCGAATCAGAATCAGAATTATGGCACAGGAGAATGGGACATATTCATCTTCGGAAGATGAACTTCATTGTCAAGAATGGGCTTGTGATGGGCGTTCCCTTAAAAAGTTTTAACTTTGAAGACAAATGTATAGCATGCAAGAAGGGAAAGCAACACAAGAAATCCCATCTCACCAAGAAGATTAATTCTATTGCCGGTACTCTAGAACTACTTCATATGGATCTCTTCGGTCCCGTGAATGTACAAAGTCTAGGAGGTACCTCTTACTGCTTGGTGATCACTGATGATTACTCACGATATTCGTGGGTATATTTTCTGAAAACGAAAGATGAGACGGCTCAAATGGTGAAGAATCTAATTACAAAAGTTGAGAACGTCATGAGCAAATCAGTTAAATTCATCAGAAGTGACAATGGGACAGAGTTCAAGAACTTTGAAACGGAAATCTTCTGTCTTCAGAAGGGAATTGAACATCAATACAGCGCTCCGTATACTCCGCAACAGAATGGAGTGGCTGAAAGGAAGAACCGAACGTTAATTGAAGGAGCCAGAACTATGCTGGCAGACTCGAAGCTTCCTGTGATGTTCTGGGCTGAAGCAGTTGCTACAGCCTGCTATGTTCTGAATAGGGTGTTAACCGTTAAGAAACTTGGAAAAACTTGTTACGAGCTTATGCACGGAAGGAAGCCCAACTTGTGCGGTCTTGAACCATTTGGGTCTCCTTGTTCGATTTTGAAGACTAATTCGAAATTTGGTGAAGTAGCCGATGAGGGAATCCTAGTCGGTTATGTTGTTGGGACTCCCAACAGACGGGTCTTCAATACGTCGACTTGCAAGTTGGAGGTGGTTTGTAACACCGACATTACTAGTTACCAACCGCCAAAACCAAGCAATGGACCTGCTGAGCTTTTCGACTATGTTAAACTTTTTAAGTCGTTTAACGTACCTGATTTGGAAATTTCTGAAGAAGACGAAAGAGCTGTGTCGAAGATGATACTTGATGAGGAAGAGAATCTATTGCAACATCAGATGTTTGAGAAATCTCAACCTTCCACATCAAACCCTATCGATACCCCTGCGGCCTCAACTGAAGATGAATTTATTAATCCTTTTCACTCTCAGCCAGAAACAACCATAGATGAGATCTCTTCAAACTTGGAAGACAATTTACATGTCGGTGCTGTTCCGACCACGAGAATTCACAAAGATCACCCATTGGAGAACGTTATAGGTGATGTGTCCTCCAGTGTACAAACCAGAAGTAGCTTGAATGAGCACACCTGTGTTTATACAAGCATAAAAGAAACGGGTATAATGAATGAATGTTTGTACTCCTGCTTTATAAGCCAAATTGAACCAAAGAATTATCAAATGGCTTTAAAGGACAGCTCGTGGGTCGAGGCCATGCAAGAAGAGTTGGCTCAGTTCGAGAAAATGGAAGTTTGGACCTTGGTTGAAAAACCAAGAAACGTGCATGCTATAGGCACAAAATGGGTGTTCAAGTGTAAGAGAGATGATAAGGGAATTATTGTAAGAAATAAGGCGAGGCTGGTTGTTAAAGGTTTTAATCAGCAAGAGGGTATTGATTACAATGAGGTGTTCGCTCCTGTCGCCCGGTTAGAAGCGATTCGATTGTTTTTGGCGTTTGCTGCATTTAAAAAGATGAAGGTATTTCAGTTGGATGTGAAGAGCGCGTTTCTAAACGGGAAAGTTGATGAGGTTGTGTATGTTGAGCAACCTCCGGGTTTTCCTGACCCAGACTTTCCTGATCACGTATACAGGTTGAGCAAGGCGTTATATGGGTTACATCAGGCACCTCGTGCCTGGTATTCAACGTTATCGGACTACTTGCTGGAAAATGGTTTTGAAAGGGGATTGATTGACAGTACGTTGTTTGTGAAGAGAGAAGGATGTGACTTCCTACTGGTTCAAGTCTACGTGGATGATATCATTTTTGCTGCATCAAGAGTATCCATGTGTCAAGATTTTGAAGCTGTCATGAAGAAACGATTCGAGATGAGTGCTATGGGTGAACTAACTTTCTTTCTAGGATTGCAGGTTGATCAGAAGAAGGACGGGATGTTCATTCTTCAAACGAAGTACGTTCATGATGTGCTGAAAAGATTCAAGATGGAGGACAGTTCTCCATATGATACTCCCATCTGCGTCAATCACAAATTGGGTGCTGAATCAGATGGTGACGCAGATGTGGACCCAACTCTGTATCGGGCGATAATAGGTTCATTAATGTATTTAACTGCTTCTAGGCCTGATATAATGTTTGCTGTTTGTCTTTGTGCACGTTTTCAGGCAAATCCGAAAGAATCTCATTTGAAAGGTGCAAAGAGGATACTACGGTATCTCAAGGGCAAGTCGAAGCTGGGGTTGTGGTACCCGAAGGGAGGAGACGTTGAACTAGTGGCATATACAGATTCTGATTATGGGGGATGCAATCAGAGTCGGAAGTCAACCACAGGAGGCTGTCAGTTTCTTGGAGGAAGATTAGTTTCCTGGCAGTGCAAGAAACAGACATCAGTTGCAATTTCAACATGCGAAGCTGAATACATGGCAGCATCCAACTGCTGCTCTCAGGTTTTGTGGATTCAGCAACAATTACGCGACTATGGTCTGAATTTCTTACTCACTCCTATTTTAATTGATAATACTGCCGCCATCTCAGTAATTAACAATCCCGTGAAGCACAGTAAAACTAAGCATATTGACATTCGTCATCACTTCATACGGGATTGTGCTGAGAAGAAACTGATCAAGATCGAAAAAGTTGATACACTTGAAAATTTTGCTGACTTGTTCACAAAAGCGTTTGATAAATCCAGATTTCAAAACCTAATTGAGCTGAACGGGATGATCAATCCCGAGTAACCATGCCTTTGTGTTTATTTAAAAAAAAAAAAAAAAAAAAATTTAAAAATTTTGTGTCATTATTGCTTAAAATTAGTCGGTTACCTCAGTTTGATGGACATATCCTCGGATATGTTTTGGTCCTCGTTTCGACTTAGAGAATGAGGATAGCCAATAACCGGAAGACTGAAAGTGACCGGGGCAGTTATGACGTGTGTTCTTTCAGTTGCTGAAAATTAGTCGGTCATTCTTAGTAAGAAGGACACATACTTGTATGTGGTCGGTCCAGTTGATCCATTGGATCTTCAGGATTGCCGTTTACCTGAAGACTTTGACGTGATCGGGGCGATTGAAATCAAATTTTTTTTGGGGAAATGAAATTACTTTTCAAGTCTAATACTTCGTAAGAAGTTCTTTGCTGTGTTTAACAGAAAATTGATCCAACCTTGGAAAATGATATATATACTGATTGTGTGTGCTTAACTAGTGAAGTTATTAGGCTTAAAAGGCTTTAGAACAGTCATTGTATGTCATGGTAAATTTTTATGGTGCGTAATAGTGTATGTGATACTAACTTAAACTACTCAAATTTACGTGGAAACTCCTTAAGAGTTTTGAATGTCTTCACACATATCTTTCCGAATGATAGGCAGAAAAGTGACTACCCAGTCATACACGAGCCCGTGAGTGTTCTGATTCCCGTGAAGAAAGCATTTCAAGACACTGCAGTGATCCAGATTCGGGACTTGCAGTGGTGTAGTACTCCGAAGTCAATAAGAATGTTTGGTTTAAAAAAAAATAAAAAAATACGTGTATATTTTTACTTATGAGACATAGTAATAATCAAGACTTCTCAATTCTGGAGTAAGAAGTGAACGGGAAGCAGACAACGAGTATCTACAAATTAATCAGACACTTTGGGTCGAAGTCAATTCGGGGTGACTTGGGTATAGCCAAATACGCTTTGAGAATAGATAGAAGATATCATTATCTCTGAGTTGTTGCCCACTTAAAATTTTGAGCTTAACTGAACCTTAATCCGTATCACAGAAACGATGAAAACCATTTAAGTTATTTACATGCTTACAACCTGTTTCTCTATGTCATAATACAGCTAAACACGGATCCAAGTGACAGTCACATAGTTAGTATGATTCCTGTTAGGATCTTTTCTAAAACGTAGTGGTCCCTGACTAGACTGAAATTTGATTCCTTATTTCGTTAAAATTTTTATAAGTTTTTCTATTTTTGTAGTTGTGTTGTTGTACAACTGGTTACTTGGACATGATCATTTTTGTTTAACTCTTTTTGGAAACTTCTAATGTTAAGTGCAAGATTATTCAAACTTAAAGGGCTGATTTTGAAATTACGGGCGAAGTTGTTGAATTCGGCGAAGTTGTGCTTAACTTCGCCTAGGCGAAGTTAAGCGTAACTTCGCCTGAACCAACTCTGCCCTATATAAAGATTTTTTTCAGGAACAGTAACCTATATTTCATTATTTCCGGCGAACATATAACTTATAATCAATTTTTCCGGCGATCTCGTTTTACCATTCGTTTTCGATCTTGTGTTTCTAGTTTCCACTATACTCGTGGTATGTGTTGTCAATATCATCCAAACTTCCTCGTTCGTTATAGTTTTACCCGGTTCGAGACCTCGGGTCGTCGAACCTTCAAAACCAAGTTTTTCACCTTTGAGTTACGTGTTCATGGACGGGCTTTACGTCTTAACACCATTACTATATGTTGTTCTTCACTCCTGGATCGTCAAATCGTTGCGAAAACATCGGATCTAAACCTTTGATCTGAACAGTCGCCGTTTCAGATTCAGGCGAAGTTAAGGTTTAGGCGAAGTTATCCACAACTTCGCCAGGAGATTAATTTCGCCTGTGGCGAAGTTATCCGTAACTTCGCCTTGAACTCAAGTTCGCCTATACCCATTTACTTAACAGTTTTTTGACGAACTTACAGTTGAAGCGAAGTTGTTCCCAACTTCGCCTCACCTATAAGTTCGCCTGTACAGGTTTAATCACAACTTCGCACGTGGTACAATGCGAACTTGTTAGTTGCTTAACTGTTCTCTAACTTGTTTTGTTTTGTGCAGATATGGCTGCTGTTGGAGGTGCTGGTGGTGACGACGGTGATGATCAAAGACAATTCTTTCCAGCACATAACCAGTACATCACTTTAGATCCAGACGCACGAGGCGTAGAAGACTACAGGGAGATTATCACGTTTCTCCTGCGATCAAGAGTCTTTCACGCGCTCACAAATACACTGCCCATTTCTCTGCCTAACATTGAAGACTTTTGGCAGACAGTGTACTATGATTGCAGGCCTGAGCCTCCGGTGATGCGAGCAACCGTAAATGGTCATAACATACAGTTTTCCTCGGAAGACATACGGTTGGCTCTGCAGTTCGGTGAAGAAACAAGAGATGACCCAACGGAGTTCGTAGCTCCTTTCCGTGATGGAGCTTATTTGAGGATGGGTTATTCGGGTCCGCTGGGGGACTCGCAGAGGAGGAAAGGGTTTCTGCTGGATCAATGGCGCTTCTTGATGCATGTATTGATTGTATGCATGTCCGGCAGGAAGGCAGGAACAGATGGGATGGGCGCGACGATGCAGTCGGCCATGATAGCGCTGACTTACAACCGCAGATATTCTTTTAGTCACCTAATATTCTACGAGATCGATCGTCAGAGAAGGGCTGTGGCGCGCGAGCGATTCACTATGTATCCTCGTTTCTTACAAATGATTTTGAATCATGTCGCTCCGTCGCTACCGCAAAGACGCCCGATTAGATACGTCGAATGCGTGACGAAACGTATCTTTGCTCAGTGCCGCACTTCGAGCACTCGTAGCAAGCCTGAGCTGCGTCCCAGGCATACTCCACTGTTCGGGTATCTTATCAACCCGGGGTATGTTCCTGCAGGAGGGGACGAGTTCAGAGACCCACAGCCACATCAGGCGGCAGCACCACATGCTGTATCAGCTGCGCCTGTTGTATCTACTGTTGCCTCTGCTGCTGTGCCAGCTGCGGTATCTACTGCTGTGTCTACTGCTGAAGATGTTGATCTTAATGCTTCCTTTGGCGTACATGGTGTGTTTGATATGGATGTCTCGGGTCCTCAGTTTGTGGATGTTACTAGAGCAGTTACTTCGGTAGCTGACTCCGATCTAAACGAAACATTTGCTGAAGCGAGACGACTTATGGTGTCTCGGGAGAGAATTACGGGAAAGAGGCCGAGAACGGTAGACGAGGATGAGGACGAAGTTGATGAAGAGGAGGCAGTGCAGATTGTGCTCAGACGTTCACGAAGAGAACGGACAGGTATGGGTTCCGGAGCTGGAGAATCTTCGAGGCTGGTACGTTTTGCTCCACCTGACTTGTCTGGTATGTCTCTTATTCCTACTACAGCACAGGTTACTGCTGTCGAGACGTCGGCCCCAGCAGTTGTGTCTCTACCACCCCAATCGCTTACTACACCGGTGGTGGTTGCACGATTTGTGGAGTCGACCGTTACTACTACTGCAGGGTTACCAAGTGTACCACCTGCGGTCACTTCTGCTGCTGATGTCCCGCCAACTCCAACGCCTACTTCAGATTCCGAGAGGATTACATCACTAGAGCAGATTGTTGCTGATCAGACAAAGACCATTCAGAGCCTAGTGGAATCCAATCGACTACAAGCAGCCCTCCTGGTTGAACACGGAAAAGTGATAGATGCCTTCAAGGCATTCTTGGCATCTCAGGGGGAGAAGACGTGTAGGGGAGATGAGTTGAGGACGAAATGGAGAGAAGATCATGACGATGATCCCAATGCACCGGAAGGTGCAGGTGGTGAGCTGCCAAGAACATCTCAGGCTCTTGGGGCTTCCACAGCTGAGGGGGAGTCTACAAATGCAGCTGGTGACGATGTTGTAGATGGTGATGATGATGCTGATGTTGAAGATGTTATCGACGCATTGAAAGAGTTGGATGAGGAGGATGATGAGTTTATGATTGAAGATGATGTGTTGCCAGTTGATGAGATCGAGAGGATTGGAGAGCAGATTACGGTTGAAAACGTGTTGGAGGAAGGGGAGATTGTTGATGACTCCGTGGAACACGAGATTCCGGAGGTTGAGAGACCAGGTTTGGGTGATGAGAACGTGGAGGAAGATGCTGAGTGGGAGGAACAACCGAAATGGAAGGAGGGTTGTGCCCACTGGTTCGTAAAGACGAAGAAGCCGGCGGTCCCTAAGATGTTCAGAAAAAGTTACAATATTAAGGGATACGCGGAAGCCATGAAAGGTATTATCTGCTGGTTATACGACGAGCAGCTGCGGCTCTTCGTGATCAAGAGATACGATGGCATTCAGTACTTCCAGAGAAAGTTGAGATCTCTAAACACACTGCCAGAATGTGAAGTAAAAGATTTAGCCAGATTGGGATTGGTAAACAGAAGTGAAGACAACATGGC
>NW_027491705.1:582500-587500 GCF_021521415.1 Bidens hawaiensis
TACTTCATTATACCATATATATAAGATCCATCTGTATAGATATCACCATCTACATCCAAAAAGCCGTATGCTTTGGAAGAAGCTTGTACAGTTTGGGAAGGGGTTTTGATTGATAAAAAGAAGAATCTACTTCAACCGATATGCCAGATCGGGTTTTCTTACTCTTTCACTATAAACATTGTCTTTCAACAACACAAAGCTCGTTTTAACCATTTTAATGAGTTAAAGGTCCTAACAACCTCGCCCATTTGCTTCCTACATGGTCCGAACGCCACCCGTTTGTTCTGAATCGTTCCAAACAACTCGTTAATAATCAAGTTTATATTTTTCCTACACTCTAAGGCCCGTTTTACCATCCTACCAAGTTTCATGGCTAACCAACCTCAAACACTTGGAAAGGGTTTGACATAGAAATCACACTTGGAAATGGTGGACAATTAGCTAGAGCAGCGGGTGCAGTAGCGAAACTGATTGCAAAAGAAGGGAAATTGGCCACATTAAAATTACCTTCTGGGGAGGTCCGTTTGATATCCAAAAACTGCTCAGCAACAGTCGGACAAGTGGGGAATGTTGGGGTGAACCAGAAAAGTTTGGGTAGAGCCGGATCTAAGCGTTGGCTAGGTAAGCGCCCTGTAGTAAGAGAAGTAGTTATGAACCCTGTAGACCATCCACATGGGGGTGGTGAAGGGAGGGCCCCAATTGGTAGATCAAAACCCACAACCCCTTGGGGTTATCCTGCACTTGGAAAAAGAAGTCGAAAAATGAATAAATATAGTGATAATTCAATTCTTCGTCGCCGTAGTAAATAGGAGAGAAAACAGAATTTCTTTCTTCGTCTTAAAAAAAATAGGAGGAAGCTGTGACACGTTCACTAAAAAAAATCCTTTTGTAGCGAATAATTTATTAAAAATAAATAAATAAGCTTAACACAAAAGAAGAAAAAGAAATAATAATAACCTGGTCCCGGGCATCTACCATTATACCCATAATGGTGGGCCATATTGTTGCTATCCATAATGGAAAGGAACATTTACCTATTTATATAACAGATCGTATGGTAGGACACAAATTAGGAGAGTTTGCGCCAACCTTAAATTTCCGAGGACATGCAAAAAGCGATAATAGATATCGTCGTTAAAAAACGTTTGTTTATGTATAATAATATATATAGATATCTATCATTGATTAGTAGGAGACGAACTTTTTGTTAAATAAGAGAACAACAGAAGTATACGCTTTAGGTCAACATATATCTATGTCTGCTCACAAAGCGCGAAGAGTAATTGATCAAATTCGGGGGCGTTCCTACGAAGAAACACTTATGATATTAGAACTCATGCCTTATCGAGCATGTTATCCCATTTTTAAATTAGTTTATTTGGCAGCAGCAAATGCTAGTTCCAATATGGGTTCGAGTGAAGCCAATTTAGTTATTAGTAAAGCCGAAGTAAATAAAGGTACGATCATGGCGTAGTTTTGCTATACAAAAACCGACCTGCCATGTAACTATTGTAATGAAAGATATATCCTAAGATGAATATATAGATACCGACTCTATTACATGGTCACAAAAGGCTAAATGGAAAAAAAGGATACAACTATGTCGTATTATGATATGTATAGTAATGGGGGAACATGGGACAAAAAATAAATCCAATTGGTTTCAGACTTGGTACAACCCAAGGTCATCATTCCCTTTAGTTCGCACAACCAAAAAATTATTCTGAGGGTCTGCAAGAAGATCAAAAAATAAGAAATTATATCAAGAATTATGTACAAAAAAATACTAAAACATCTTCTGGCGTCGAGGGAATTGCACGTATAGAGATTCAAAAAAGAATCGACCTAATCCAAATCATAATCTATATGGGATTTCCAAAAATATTAATTGAAAGTCGACCCCGAGGAATCGAAGAATTACAGATGAATTTACAAAAAGAATTTCATTCTGTAAATCAAAAACTTAACATTGCTATCAGACGAATTGAAAAGCCTTATGGAAACCCTAATATTCTTGCAGAATTTATAACCGGACAATTAAAAAATAGAGTTTCTTTTCGCAAAGCGATGAAAAAGGCTATAGAATTAACTGAACAAGCAGATACAAAAGGAATTCAAGTGCAAATTGCAGGACGTATCGACGGAAAAGAAATTGCGCGTGTTGAATGGATCAGAGAGGGTAGGGTTCCACTACAAACCATTCGAGCTAAAATTGATTATTGTTCATATACAGTTCGAACAATCTATGGCGTATTAGGCATAAAAATTTGGATATTTATAGAAGGTGGATAATAAACCTTTATTTCCCTTTGCATTCTATCCAGCGATGGAACAAAAAATGATAAATTCGTTTATTCTAATTTTTATGTTCAATAAAAAAAACGAACAATTATAATTCTATAGAGTTTAATAAAAATTCAATAAATCTTTTGATAAAATTGCTATGCTTAGTGTGTGACTCGTTGGTTTTTTGAGGGTTAGTATAAAAAACCAGCCTCATAGTATAAACAAATAACTATAGAAGTAATAACCAACTCATCAGTTCGTATTTTCTGGATCCAAAGAACGAGTCAAGATATGATATATTGGTCATATTGTTGTAGCAACTGAAATCTTTTTTATTAAAAAAATTTCTAAGTTGTTAATCGAAATAAAAAAGAAAGGGTATGGATAAATGGAAGGATGAGAGAAAGAAAGAAAAAGAATAAAGAATATTGATGATATAAATATAGAATTCCAATATGTAAGGTCTATGAGTCATATGAGAAAAAATCTGTGTAATAAAGCATCAATACGGATTCATCATTAAATGGATCTGCTCATCGAACAAAAAATAAAGAGCTTTGAGCCAATAAAGATTAAGAATATTGACTCAAAAACTAATAGCTCCGTTGTAGAATTCAGACGTAACCATTAATTAAGAAGCGATGGGAACGATGGAACCTGTGAATTCAAAAGATTTTAGTGAAAAAGAATTCGAATGATTCATTGATCGGGATGGCGGAACCGGCCAGAGACCAATTCATCTATTCGGAAAAATTATGAACTAATGAGAGAACTGAAATAGAAATTGAAAGAGTAAATATTCGCCCGCGAAAACTTTATTTTCTTGGATTGCTAAAATTGGGTCAATCCAATACGATAAAGAGTAAAACAAAAGAAAGATTTGTTTTAACATTCTAAAATAGATAAATAAAAAATAGATAAATATAAGAAAAAATAGTTATTTAATATATTTATATTTAGTTATCGATAAAAACAAGATATACAAATTAATAATATATTTAGTCTAGATTAAATGAAATCCATGATTCAGTATATTAATTATTAAAGTTAATTCAAATTATTTTCTATCTGAATTGAATTCAAAATCTTGAATTGAATTGATTTATTCGCGAGGAGCTGGATGAGAAGAAACTCTCACGTCCGGTTCTGTAGTAGAGATGGAATTCAAAAAAAACCATCAACTATAACCCCAAAAGAACCAGATTCCCTAAACAACATAGAGGAAGAATGAAGGGAATGTCTTATCGAGGTAATACTATTTGTTTTGGTAAATACGCTCTTCAGGCACTTGAACCCGCTTGGATCACATCTAGACAAATAGAAGCGGGTCGACGAGCAATGACACGAAATGCACGTCGCGGTGGAAAAATATGGGTCTGTATATTTCCAGATAAACCAGTTACAGTAAGGCCAGCTGAAACACGTATGGGTTCAGGTAAAGGCTCTCCCGAATATTGGGTAGCTGTTGTTAAACCAGGTCGAATCCTTTATGAAATGGGTGGAGTAACAGAAAATATAGCCAAAAGGGCTATTTCAATAGCAGCATCTAAAATGCCTATACGAGCTCAATTCATTATTTCGGGATAAAAAAGAAATAGGCCTTAAAAATAGCGGGTGCAGGTTTCTTTTTTTGAACAAATAATATTTCTTTTTTTCTTCGAACTTTGTATTGTAAAAAACAGATCAAAATATAAATAAATAAATAAAATAAAATGATATGATTCAACCTCAGACCCATTTGAATGTAGCAGATAACAGCGGGGCTCGAGAATTGATGTGTATTCGAATCATAGGAGCTAGCAATCGTCGATATGCTCATATTGGTGACATTATTGTTGCTGTGATCAAAGACGCAGTTCCAAACATGCCTCTAGAAAGATCAGAAGTGGTCAGAGCTGTAATTGTACGTACTTGTAAAGAACTTAAACGTGACAACGGTATGATAATACGATATGATGACAATGCTGCAGTTGTGATTGATCAAGAAGGAAATCCAAAAGGAACTCGAGTTTTTGGTGCGATTGCCCGAGAATTGAGACAGTTCAATTTTACTAAAATAGTTTCATTAGCTCCCGAGGTATTATAAAACAAGACCATGATATGGTTATAGGTTATAGTAGGGTATTTAAAATAAATAGATTAAGATTCATTTAGTAGATTTTGTCTCACGTATATACCTTTCAAAATGAATATTCATAATTTCTAAAAAAAATACGTAAAAAAGCATGTTGATTATATCCAAATTTGGAGGCACCAATCATTTTAATTAATCATGGGTAGTGATACTATTGCTGACATAATAACCTCTATACGAAATGCCGATATGTATAGAAAAAGCCTGGTTCGAGTAGCATCTACTAATATTAGCCAAAGTATTGTTAAAATACTTTTACGAGAGGGTTTTATCGAAAACGTGAGAAAACATCGAGAAAACAACAAATATTTTTTGGTTTTAACCCTACGACATAGAAGGAATAGGAAAAGTACTTATCGAAATATTTTAAATTTAAAACGGATAAGTCAGCCGGGTCTCCGAATGTATTCTAACTATCAAAGAATTCCTATAATTTTAGGCGGGATGGGAGTTGTAATTCTTTCTACCTCTCGGGGTATAATGACAGACCGAGAGGCTCGACTAGAAAGAATAGGCGGAGAAATTTTGTGTTATATATGGTAATCTCTCTAATATCCGAATTGAATAGGAAACTTCTTTT